>NC_053028.1:436215725-436246000 GCF_003073215.2 Triticum urartu | reverse complement strand
TACTAATTAAATTACAATGAGAACAGTCTGCGGCTGGAGCTGTAGGACTCCAGCTTTTTACCTTCGTACCTTTTCTGTTTTCTTTCTTTTTTTTCAACTCCCCTATAGATAACCCTATCAGGTAGCACCCGTACACTTTGGTACGTTTCTGGTTCACCAGGGGCTGCACATCACCCCACACTATGGCAACAAAAGTCCGAACACTTTTTATAAGTATAGTTCGGCACCCCGAATTTAGCATTATACGCATTGGCTCCGAATCATGTCTTTGGTCAATAGTTGGGTTGCCCGGCTCCTGTGCTTGCTACCTTACGTTCCGCTATATCGGCTAAGGTAGTAAAGGGAGAACTACTGCGATTGTGCCTTGGTTTATCCAAAGGAGCACCTCAGTAGAGAAAGCCGAAAACAGACTGTCATGATGCGGCGAGAGCTGGTCAGCTGTTCGGAGGTTGCAAATCGTTGAAGATTTCTTCCACATTATGCGAAGGATTGGTACTTCCCGATCAGACGCTTATAGCACTCTAGTTCGGATACTAGGGGCTGCGCCCATGTTTTTATTGTCGCACTCCTATGGCTAAGTGAGGGCGTTACAGCCGCGTAGTCTGGTTGCCTGATTCGTTGCGCTAAACAACTCCTTCAAGGACCATTTAATTGGATCAAGATTGTTTAGATTCCATCCCGAACACCCCGTACTACCTACATGGGGGCAGAAGCCGACGACTGGTTAACCCTCAGATTTCATACAACACGGCCGCACAGGAAGTAAAAAATCTAAAAACATAACAAGCATTATATTGCATAAACACTTTGTTCTATCATACAAGGCAGAGGGAGCTTGAACGCATTCATTCAAAGATGGTGTCCTTTGCACAATGATCCGCAACGATGCGAGGCCCCTCTAAGACATCACCGAAGTACCGCTCAGGTGTGCGGTGCTGCTTGCCCTCCGGCGGCCCCCCGGTCACTAGCTTGACAGCGTCCAGCTTCGCCCACCAGACCTTGCAATAAGAGAAGGCCATACACGCGCTCTTGATGCAGACGGACCGCTTGATGACATCTAATCAAGAACAGGCATCCACCAGCTTCTTGACGAGGCCGAAGTAGCTGCTGGGAATAGCTTCGGCTGGCCACAACCGGATTATCATATCCTTCATGGCCAGTTCGGCCACCCTATGCAGCTCGACCAGTTGTTTCAGCTGATCGCTGAGGGGTACCGGATGTTCTGGCACGCAATATTGCGACCAGAACAGCTTCTCCGTAGAGCCTCCTTCTTCAGCTTGGAAGAACTCTGCAGCGTCGGTCACACTGCGTGGCAGATCAGCAAAGGCCCCTGGAGAACTCCGAATCCGGGTTAGTAAAATAAATTTCCTCTTCACACTCCTGCTTTGCATATTGAATGCCTTACCCACCGTGATCTTCCTAGCCTCCTGGATCTCATGGAGGGCATCCTAGGCTTCAATCCAGGCTGCCTCCGCACTCTTACTAGCCTTGGCAAGTTCGGCCTCTGGAGCCGACGTATTGTGCTCCAAGGTCTCGCACTTCCTCACCGCGTCCTGGAGCTCCTGTTGTACTTCGTTGACCCAGTCCTTGAGCCTCTTACGGGCGGCCTGCTTCTTGACAACCTTCCCTTCGGCTTCGACCAGGGCCGCTTTCAGGGCCTCGACCCCGGTCGTCGCCCCTGTTCACGTCATGGTATTTCGGTCATTGCATATCATTTTCTCCTTTTTCGAATCCATAACAGGTTATTGCTTACCTTGTTTTTCCTGGAGCTACTTCTTTACCTGGCCCAGCTCCTCCTCGGCCTCCGCCAGTTTCTGCTTCAGTCCAAAGACTTCGGCAATATGCGAGGCCGCGGCCAACAGTGACACCTGCGCATACATTTCAGACAAATTCAGTTAGTTTCCTGCAATAGGAGATTGATCCTCTGTCTAGTTTTTTCTTTTCAAACACCAGACAGTGCCTCAGGGGCTACTATCTATATTGGGATTTTCTCCTTTTTTGCGCTGCTTACCTCAAAACCTATTAACAAGCTGCTGCAGGCTTCAGTTAGTCCGCTCTTGGTGGACTGAACCCTTTCAATTACCGTGCCCATAAGGACACGGTGCTCATCCACAATGGAAGCGCCTTGCAGAACTTCCAGCAGATTATCCGGTGCCCCTGGGTGGACAGGGGTCACCGGGGGAACATGCACCCCCCTTCTTCCAAAGGAGGTCGCATGCAGGATTCTAGAGCAGACTCGGTCTCCGGAATTGAGTTTGACTAAGAGTTAAACTAAGTACGGCCCTCCCCACCAGTCTCCATGGGGGTTGATTCCCCTTGGTGTCCGGCGACGGGGGTTTCGCCTTCTGGCGCCTCCTGAGCCTCTCCCTTCCTGGAACAGTCCTCCGAGACAGCACCTCCGCATCATCCTTGGCCTTGGGGGAGTGAGCGGCTGGCGGTGAATCGCTGGCCATCGCCTGGGAATCCAGCGAGCCTCCTGATGAGGATCGCGGGGAGCTGTTGTGGGCTGGACTACAACAAACATAACCAATCATGTCAATGCAGTGAGGAGGAGAATCTTTATGGGTGGATACAAGTCTTAGTACTTACGATGCGGCCCGAGGCTTAGCGCGGGGGCGTCTCTCCGGACTGTTGTCGATGTCCCATGCGGAGTTATCCGCAAGGGAGCCCCTCCCCTTATTGGGCGCATCCGCCTCCAGAGTTGTGGAGGCCGCCCTCTTCTCCCCCCTCCCCCATCAGGGGGAGAGTCGCTTTCCTCCTCCTCCTCATCCTCGTCGTCTTCGGCGGTAGGGCAATGGTCTTGTCTTCGGACATCATGTGCAAAGTACCCTTACGGCGGGGGCCACTCCGGACCCCCTTGGCCTTTGCTGTGGCCTTCTTCTCTGGTGCCTTATAAGGCGTCGGCTCCAGCATCTTCGCTAAATGCGGGATGACTAGTTCTTCAAGCAGGGGAGCCGGACACCGGATCTGCTTCGCCTTCTTCAACCAGTACTGAAAAAGCAATGATAATAAAAGCTTAGATATCACCCTTGAAACAAGCAAGCAGGGGATGTGTTGAAAATAACATACTTCGTTGGGGAGGTGATTTATGTCGTGACCACGGTCCGAATCTGTGGCCAGCGGTATCTCGTTGCCTTTGAAGAGCAACTTCCAGGCATCTTCGTGAGCTGTTTCGAAGAGCCTTTCCAAGGTGTGGTGATTTTTCGGGTTGAAATCCCATAGAGGGCGGCTTCGGCTTTGGCAGGGGAGGATCCGGCGCACCAACATCACTTGGATTACGTCGACAAGCTTGATGTCCATATCGATCATGCTTTGAATGCGCGTTTGCAGCGCATTCAGCTCATTTGACGAACACCAGTTCAGGCTCTTCTCGACCCAGGAGGTGAGTCGCACGGGAGCGCCGGAGTTGAACGCGGCCCAGGTGGCACTGCGGGGTTCAGTGATGTAGAACCATTGTTTCTGCCATTCCTTGACAGACTCCACGAATGTGCCTTTTGGCGAAGAGACATTGGTGAGCTTGCTCAGCATGGCGCCCCCACACTCTACGTGTTGTCCATCCACCACCTTGGGCTTCACGTTAAAAGTTTTGAGCCACAACCTGAAGTGGGGTTGGATGCGGAGGAAGGCCTCGCACATGACGATGAATGCCGGGATATTGAGGAAGGAGTTCGGGGATAGATCGTGGAAGTCTATCCCGTAAACATTATCCCGCGGACGAAGGGATGGAGTGGAAACCCTAGCCCACAGAGGAAATGGGGGAGGAACACTACCCTCTCGTTGGGCTTCGGCGTGGGAATGATTTGTCCTTGGGCTGGAAGACGGTGGGCGATTTCCTTCGCCAGGTACCCGGCCGCCCGAAGCTCGGCAATGTCCTCCTCCTTGACGGAGGAAGCCATCCACTTGCCTTGGCCTCCGGATCCGGACATGGTTGAGTGCTTTCTCGAGTGGGAAACAGACGAGAACTTGGGCTCTGGAGCTCAAGAGTGGAAAGGCAGGAAGAAGGCGTGGGGGAAGAAGGAGGAATCTTATCTCCTTATAAAGGCAGTGAATATTGAACGCCACCCCACTCGCCTCAAAATTCGCCTGTTCCCAAGGGCTGTGTAAACGGCATGGTTGGGTTACCCACGCCATATTGATGAGAATCCCGTAATAAGGGGACAAGATCTCTGCTTTGACAAGACGTGCCAATGGCAACCGCGTCTCGAAACATGGAGCGGCAGGCAAAAAACGGTTCGAAATTATGACCGGATGGACGTGATGTCATGTTGTAAAAGTTGTCAGTGGTTTGGACTCGTGTGTTATTATATTCTCTCTACGGTTGTGTGTGGTGTGTGTGTGTTACAGGTCCGGACACAATCAATTCGTCCGAAGACTATTTTGGAGTTCGGAAGGAGGAACCCGCCTTGCAATGCCGAAGACAGCACTACACGCCGGATACCTTGTCATTGAAGCCAGGTTCACGGGATACTGTGGGAGTCCTGGACTAAGGGGTCCTCGGGCGTCCGGCCTGTTGGCCATGGGCCGGACTGATGGGTTGTGAAGATACGAAGACCGAAGACTGCACCCGTGTCCGGATGGGACTCTCCTTGGCGTGGAAGGCAAGCTCGACATCGAATATGTAGATTCCTTTCTTTGTAACCAACCTTATGTTACCCTAGATCCTCCCGGTGTCTATATTGTTGGAAATATGCCCTAGAGGCAATAATAAATTAGTTATTATTATATTTCCTTGTTCATGATAATCGTTTATTATCCATGCTAGAATTGTATTGATAGGAAACTCAGATACATGTGTGGATACATAGACAACACCATGCCCCTAGTAAGCCTCTAGTTGACTAGCTTGTTGATCAATAGATGGTTACAGTTTCCTGACCATGGACATTGGATGTCGTTGATAACGGGATCACATCATTAGGAGAATGATGTGATGGACAAGACCCAATCCTAAGCCTAGCACAAGATCGTGTAGTTCGTATGCTAAAGCTTTTCTAATGTCAAGTATCATTTCCTTAGACCATGAGATTGTGCAACTCCCGGATACCGTAGGAATGCTTTGGGTGTACCAAATGTCACAACATAACTGGGTGGCTATAAAGGTGCACTGTGGGTATCTCCGAAAGTGTCTGTTGGGTTGGCACGAATCGAGACTGGGATTTGTCACTTCGTGTAAGGGAGAGGTATCTCTGGGCCCACTTGGTAGGACATCATCATAATGTGCACAATGTGACCAAGGAGTTGATCACGGGATGATGTGTTACGGAACGAGTAAAGAGACTTGCCGATAACGAGATTGAACGAGGTATCGGGATACCAACGATCAAATCTCGGGCAAGTATCGTACCGATAGACAAAGGGAATTGTATACGGGATTAATTAAATCCTCGACATCGTGGTTCATCCGATGAGATCATCGTGGAACATGTGGGAGCCAACATGGGTATCCAGATCCCGCTGTTGGTTATTGACCGGAGAGTCGTCTCGGTCATGTCTGCGTGTCTCCCGAACCCGTAGGGTCTACACACTTAAGGTTCAGTGACGCTAGGGTTGTAGAGATATTAGTATGCGGTAACCCGAAAGTTGTTCGGAGTCTCGGATGAGATCCCGGATGTCACGAGGAGTTCCGGAATGGTCCGGAGGTGAAGATTTATATATAGGAAGTCCAGTTTCGGCCATCGGGAATGTTTCGGGGGTAATCGATATTGTACCGGGACCATTGGAAGGGTCCCGGGGGTCCACCGGGTGGGGCCACCTATCCTGGAGGGCCCCATGGGCTGAAGTGGGAGGGGAACCAGCCCCTGGTGGGCTGGTGTGCCCCCCATGGGCCTCCCCCTACGCCTAGGGTTGGAAACCCTAGGGGTGGGGGGCGCCCCACCTGACTTGGGGGGCAAGTCCCCCCTTGGAGATTGGATCTCCTAGGGCCGGCGCCCCCCTAGGGGTCCTATATATAGTGGGGGGGAGGGCAGCCGCACCCAAGTCCCTGGCGCCTCCCTCTCCCTCCGTGACACCTCTCCCTCTCGTTGGTGCTTGGCGAAGCCCTGCCGAGATCCCGCTGCTTCCATCACCACGCCGTCGTGCTGCTGGATCTCCATCAACCTCTCCTCTCCCCTTGCTGGATCATGAAGGAGGAGACGTCTCTCCGTTCCGTACGTGTCTTGAACGCGGAGGTGCTGTCCGTTCGGTGCTAGGATCATCGGTGATTTGGATCACGACGAGTACGACTCCATCAACCCCGTTCTCTTGAACGCTTCTGCTTAGCGATCTTCAAGGGTATGAAGATGCACTCCCTCTCTCTCGTTGCTAGATGACTCCATAGATTGATCTTGGTGATGCGTAGAAAATTTTAAATTTCTGCTACGATCCCCAACAGTGGTATCAGAGCCAGGTTTATGCGTAGATTCTATGCACGAGTAGAACACAAAGTAGTTGTGGGCGATGATTTGTTCAATTTGCTTGCCGTTACTAGTCTTATCTTGATTTGGCGGCATTGTGGGATGAAGCGGCCCGAACCGACCTTACACGTACACTTACGTGAGATAGGTTCCACCGACTGACATGCACTTGATGCATAAGGTGGCTGGCGGGTGTCTGTCTCTCCCACTTTAGTCAGATCGGATTCGATGAAAAGGGTCCTTATGAAGGGTAAATACAAATTGGCATATCACCGTTGTGGTTTTGCGTAGGTAAGAAACGTTCTTGCTAGAAACCCATAGCAGCCATGTAAAACATGCAACAACAATTAGAGGACGTCTAACTTGTTTTTGCAGGGTATGCTATGTGATGTGATATGGCCAAAAGGATGTGATGAATGATATATGTGATGTATGAGATTGATCATGTTCTTGTAATAGGAATCACGACTTGCATGTCGATGAGTATGACAACCGTGAGTATGACAACCGGCAGGAGCCATAGGAGTTGTCTTAATTTATTTATGACCCGCGTGTTAGTGAAAACGCCATGTAATTACTTTACTTTATTGCTAACCGTTAGCCGTAGTAGTAGAAGTAATAGTTGGCGAGGCAACTTCATGAAGACACAATGATGGAGATCATGGTGTCATGCCGGTGACGATGGTGTTCATGCCGTGCCTCAAAGATGGAGATCAAAGGCGCAAGATGATATTGGCCATATCATGTCACTTTATGATTTGCATGTGATGTTTGTCATGTTTTTACATCTTATTTGCTTAGAACGACAGTAGCATAAATAAGATGATCCCTCATTAAAATATCAAGAATTGTGTTCCCCATAACTGTGCATCGTTGCTAAGGTCTGTTGTTCCGAAGCACCACGTGATGATCGGGTGTGATTGATCGGGTGTGATAGGTTCTAACGTTCGCATACAACGGGTGTAAGCCAGATTTACACACGCAATACACTTAGGTTAACTTGACGAGCCTAGCATGTACAGACATGGCCTCGGAACACGGAAGACCGAAAGGTCGAACATGAGTCATATAGTGGATACGATCAACATGAAGATGTTCACCGATGATGACAAGTCCGTCTCACGTGATGATTGGACACGGCCTAGTTGACTCGGATCATGTATCACTTAGATGACTAGAGGGATGTCTATCTAAGTGGGAGTTCATTGAATAATTTGATTAGATGAACTTAATTATCATGAACATAGTCAAAAGGTCTTTGCAAATCATGTCGTAGCTCACGCTTTGGTTCTACTGTTTTAGATATGTTCCTAGAGAAAATTTAGTTGAGAGTTGACAGTAGCAATTATGCGGACTGGGTCCGTGAACTGAGGATTGTCCTCATTGCTGCACAGAAGGGTTATGTCCTTAATGCACCGCTCAGTGTGTTGAACCTCGAGCATCGTCTGTAGATGTTGGGAAACATGTGACATACACGTTGATGACTACGTGATAGTTCAGTGCGCAATACTAACGGTTTAGAATTGTGGCACCAAAGACGTTTTTGAAACGTTGCAGAACATATGAGATGTTCCAAAGACTGAAATTGGAATTTCAGACTAGTGCCCACGTCGAGAGGTATGAGACCTCTGACAAGTTTCTTAAGCCTGCAAACTAAGGGAGAAAAGCTCAATCGTTGAGCATGTGCTCATATTGTCTGAGTACTACAATCGCTTGAATCGAGTGGGAGTTAATCTTCCAGATGAGATAGTGATGGTTCTCCATAGTCACTGCCACCAAGCTATTGGAGCTTCGTGATGAACTATAACATATCAGGGATAGACATGATGATCCTTGAGCAACTCGCGATGTTTGACACCGCAAAAGTAGAAATCAAGTAGGAGCATCAATTGTTGATGGTTAAACCACTAGTTTGAAGAAGGGCAAGGGAAAGAAGGGATACTTCATGAGACGACAAATCAGTTGCTGCTCTAGTGAAGAAACCCAAGGTTGAACCAAACCCGAGACTAAGTGCTTCTATAATGAGGGGAACGGTCACTAAAGCAGAACTACCCTAGATACTTGGTAGATGAGAAGGCTGGCAAGGTTGACAGAAGTATTTTGGATATACGTTATATTATTGTGTACTTTACTAGTACTCCTAGTAGCACCAGGGTAATAAATGCCAGTTCGGTTGCTAAGTGTTAGTAACTCGAAATAAAAGGCTGCGGAGACTAGCTAAAGGTGAGATGATGATATGTGTTGGAAGTGTTTCCAAGGTTGATATGATCAAACATCGCACGCTCCCTCTACCATCGGGATTGGTGTTAAACCGAAATAATTGTTATTTGGTGTTTGCGTTGAGCATAGACATGATTGGATTATGTTTATCGCCATACGGTTATTCATTTAAGGAGAATAATGGTTACTCTGTTTATTTGAATAATACCTTCAATGGTCTTGCACCTAAAATAAATGGTTTATTGAATCTCGATCGTAGTGATACACATGTTCATGCCAAAAGATATAAGATTGTAATGTAGTACGACATACTTGTGGCACTTCCATTTGAGTCATGTTGGTATAAAACGCATGAAGAAGCTCCATGTTGATGGATCTTTGGACTCACTCGTTTTGAAAAGATTGAGACATGCGAACCATGTCTATTGGTAGATATGCATGAAGAAACTCCATACAGATGGATCGTTTGGACTCACTTGATTTTGAATCACTTGAGACATGAAAATCATACCACATGGGCAAGATGACTGAAAGACCTCATTTTCAGTAAGATGGAACAAGAAAGCAACTTGTTGGAAGTAATACATTTTGATGTGTGCGGTCCAATGAGTGCTAAGGCACGCAGTGGATATCGTTATGTTCTTACTTCACATATGATTTGAGTAGATGCTGAGTATATTTACTTGATGAAACACAAGTCTGAATTATTGAAAGGTTTAAGTAATTTCAGAGTGAAGATCGTCGTGACAAGAGGATAAAATGTCTATGATATGATCATAGAGATGAATATCTGAGTTACGAGTTTGGCACACAATTAAGACATTGTGGAAATTGTTTCACAACTAATACCGCCTGGAACACCATAGTGTGATGGTGTGTCCGAACATCATAACTGCACCCTATTGGATATGGTGCATACCATGATGTCTCTTGTCAAATTACCACTATCGTTTATGGGTTAGGCATTAGAGACAACCGCATTCACTTTAAATAGGGCACCACGCAATTACGTTGAGACGACACCGTATGAACTATGGTTTAGAGAAACCTAAGCTGTCGTTTCTTAAAAGTTTGGGGCTGCGACGCTTATGTGAAAAAGTTTCAGGCTGATAAGCTCGAACCCAAAGTGGATAAATGCATCTTCATAGAATACCCAAAACAGTTGGCTATACCTCCTATTTCAGATCTGGAAGCAAAAGTGATTGTTTCTAGAAACGGGTCCTTTCTTGAGGAAAAGTTTCTCTCGAAATAATTAAGTGGGAGGATGGTGGAGACTTGATGAGGTTATTGAACCGTCACTTCAACTAGTATGTAGCAGGGCACAGGAAGTTGTTCATGTGGCACCTACACCAATTGAAGTGGAAGCTTATGATAGTGATCATGAAACTTCGGATCAAGTCACTACCAAACCTCATAGGTCGACAAGGATGCATACTACTTCAGAGTGGTACGTAATCCTGTCTTGGAAGTCATGTTGCTAGACAACAATGAACCTACGAGCTATGGAGAAGCGATGGTGGGCCCAGATTCCGACGAATGGCTCGAGGCCATAAAATCCGAGAGAGGATCCATGTATAAAACAAAGTATAGACTTTGAAAGAACTACTTGATGGTCGTAAGGCTGTTGGGTGCAGATGGATTTTAAAAGGAAGATAGACAATGATGGTAAGTGTCACCATTAAGAAAGCTCGACTTGTCGTTAAGATGTTTCCCGACAAGTTCAAGGAGTTGACTACGATGAGACTTTCTCACTCGTAGCGATTCTAAGAGTCTGTTGGAATTATGTTAGCAGTTACTACATTATTTATGAAATCTTGTAGATAGGATGTCAAAACATTGTTTCCTCGACGTTTTTTTCTTGAGGAAAGGTTGTATGTGATACAACCAGAAGATTTTGTCAATCCTGAAAGATGCTAACAAGTATGCAAAGCTCCAACAATCCTTCTAAGGACTGGAGTAAGCATCTCGGGGTTGGAATGTACGCTTTGATGAGATGATCAAAGATTTTGGGTTTATACAAAGTTTATGAGAAACTTGTATTTCCACAGAAGTGAGTGGGAGCACTATAGAATTTTTGATGGGTATATGTTGTTAACATATTGTTGATCAGAAATGATGTAGAATTTCTAGAAAGCATACAGGGTTATTTGAAAAGTGTTTTCAATGGAAAACCTGGATTAAGCTACTTGAACATTGAGCATAAGGATCTATAAGGATAGATCAAAAACGCTTAATAGTACTTTCAAATGAATACATAATGTGACAAAATTTTGAAGGAGTTCAAAATAGATCAGCAAAGAAGGAGTTCTTGGCTGTGTTACAAGGTGTGAGTATTGAGTAAGACTCAAGACCTGACCACGACAGAAGAGAGAGAAAGGACGAAGGTCATCCCCTATGCTTTAGACATAGGCTCTATAGTATGCTATGCTGTGTACCGCACCTGAAGTGTGCCTTGCCATGAGTCAGTCAAGGGGTACAAGAGTGATCCAGGAATGGATCACATGACAACGGTCGAACTTATCCTTAGTAATTAGTGGACTAAGGAATTTTCTCGATTATGGAGGTGGTAAAAGAGTTCGTCGTAAAGGGTTACGCTGATGCAATCTTTGACACTAATCTGGATGATTCTGAGTAGTAAAACGGATTCGTATAGTAGAACAGTTATTTGGAATAGCTCCAAATAGAGCGTGGTAGCTGCATCTACAAGATGACATAAAGATTTGTAAAGCACACACAGATCTTAAAGGTTTAGACCCGTTGACTATAACATCTCTCACAAGCATAACATGATCAAACCCAGAACTCATTGAGTGTTAATCACATGGTAATGTGAACTAGATTATTGACTCTAGTAAACTCTTTGGGTGTTAGTCACATGGGGATGTGACCTTGAGTGTTAATCACATGGCGATGTGAACTGGATTATTGACTCTAGTTCAAGTGGGAGACTGTTGGAAATATGCCCTAGAGGCAATAATAAATTAGTTATTATTATATTTCCTTGTTCATGATAATCGTTTATTATCCATGCTAGAATTGTATTGATAGGAAACTTAGATACATGTGTGGATACAAAGACAACACCATGTCCCTAGTAAGCATCTGGTCGACTAGCTCGTTGATCAATAGATGGTTACGGTTTCCTGACCATGGACATTGGATGTCTTTGATAAGGGGATCACATCATTAGGAGAATGATGTGATGGACAAGACCCAATCCTAAGCCTAGCACTAGATCGTGTAGTTCGTATGCTAAAGCTTTTCTAATGTCAAGTATCATTTCCTTAGACCATGAGATTGTGCAACTCCCGGATACCGTAGGAATGCTTTGGGTGTACCAAATGTCACAACGTAACTAGGTGGCTATAAAGGTGCACTACGGGTATCTCCAAAAGTGTCTGTTGGGTTGGCACGAATCAAGACTGGGGTTTGTCACTCCGTGTAACGGAGAGGTATCTCTGGGCCCACTCGGTAGGACATCATCATAATGTGCACAATGTGACCAAGGAGTTGATCACGGGATTATGTGTTACGGAACAAGTAAAGAGACTTGCTGGTAACGAGATTGAACGAGGTATCGGGATACCGATGATCAAATCTCGGGCAAGTATCGTACCGATAGACAAAGGGAATTGTATACGGGATTGATTAAATCCTCGACATCGTGGTTCATCCGATGAGATCATCGTGGAACATGTGGGAGCCAACATGGGTATCCAGATCCCGCTGTTGGTTATTGACCGGAGATTCGTCTCGGTCATGTCTGCGTGTCTCCCGAACCCATAGGGTCTACACACTTAAGGTTCGGTGACGCTAGGGTTGTAGAGATATTAGTATGCGGTAACCCGAAAGTTGTTCGGAGTCCCGGATGAGATCTCGGACGTCACGAGGAGTTCCGGAATGGTCCGGAGGTGAAGATTTATATATAGGAAGTCCAGTTTCGGCCATCGGGAAAGTTTCGGGGGTAATCGGTATTGTACCGGGACCACCGGAAGGGTCCCGGGGGTCCACCGGGTGGGGCCACCTATCCCGGAGGTCCCCATGGGCTGAAGTGGGAGGGGAACCAGCCCCTGGTGGGCTGGTGTGCCCCCCATGGGCCTCCCCCTACGCCTAGGGTTGGAAACCCTAGGGGTGGGGGGCGCCCCACCTGACTTGGGGGGCAAGTCCCCCCTTGGAGATTGGATCTCCTAGGGCCGGCGCCCCCCTAGGGGTCCTATATATAGTGGGGGGAGGGAGGGCAGCCGCACCCAAGTCCCTGGCGCCTCCCTCTCCCTCCGTGACACCTCTCCCTCTCGTTGGTGCTTGGCGAAGCCCTGCCGAGATCCCGCCGCTTCCACCACCACGCCGTCGTGCTGCTGGATCTCCATCAACCTCTCCTCTCCCCTTGCTGGATCAAGAAGGAGGAGACGTCTCTCCGTTCCGTATGTGTGTTGAACGCGGAGGCGCCGTCCGTTCGGCGCTAGGATCATCGGTGATTTGGATCACGACGAGTACGAATCCATCAACCCCGTTCTCTTGAACGCTTCCGCTTAGCGATCTTCAAAGGTGTGAAGATGCACTCCCTCTCTCTCGTTGCTAGATGACTCCATAGATTGATCTTGGTGATGCGTAGAAAATTTTAAATTTCTGCTATGATCCCCAACATATATAAACCGGAGGACTTAGTCCGGATAGGAGAGATTCATTATCATAGCCATACAATCTAGACCTCTAGGGTTTAGCCATTACGATCTCGAGGTAGATCAACTCTTGTAATACTCATATTCATCAATATCAATCAAGCAGGACATAGGGTATTACCTCCATAGAGAGGGCCCGAACCTGGGTAAACATCGTGTCCCTTGTCTCCTGTTATCATCGACCTTAGACGCACAGTTCGGGACCCCCTACCCGAGATCCGCCGGTTTTGACACCGACACCTGCCATTGTCAATGGACCATGAAATGAAAGCCCATGCAGATATTCTTGACTAGCTCCAAGCAATAGTTTGGTTTCAGGTAACCTTTTACTTTTTTTTGAAACTAGGTAACCTTTTACTTTGATTGCTAGCAAACAAGCCTATGCGTTGCAATGAGAGAAACAAACTCTCACACACCCCTGGTGAGTTTGTGTCTTTTCCTCTTTGTACCATCATCGATGATGGTCACTACTTGTTCACCTATTTATGAATAACATGATAAGTCAAGGCGGTGAGTTTGGTCATCATGTTGTAGCATGCACTAGTTAGTATAATATAAACATGGCAAAGCGAAATTTATAACAGGAGATTCAAAAGAAGCAAAGATTATTCTCGAGGAGGTGAGTTTGGTTAGTTGCCAAGCTTCTCCACTATGCACAAATACACCTGCACATGTAGGCTAATTGTTGCATCCATTTATTTCTTCTTTTAATTTCAATTCCTTTACTGTACCATTTATTAAATAGGGGTCAAGATTCAGAAAAAATGAGATCTTCTCTAATTTCTTTCCTTCCTAGCCCACAATCTCACATTTAATTAATGGGATCTTCTCTTAATCCAATTGAATTATTCACATCTTTGTTTATTGATTCTCGAGGAGGCCCCTTGTTTTTGGCAACTCAGAGACACATTTGTTTTTGAGGGAAAACTCACAGACACATTAATTTGAGGAAAATTTGGGTAAAGAGACAAGGTGGGATTATCTAATTATCAACCATGTTTTTTTATCCCGGAAAAGGCAGAGGGAAGTTTTCAGCCCAAAAAAGGCTATGGGCGAAAGGTGCAGTGAGCCCAAGAGGAAGCCCATTCTTATGAATTGGCGGAGAGGCTTTTCTAGACCAAGCTTGGAGCGCGGGCAAGCAGCTGCATCTGGCGCTTCCCTCTAAAAAAACTAGATGTCACCAACACGTATGGCCGCGACGGAAAATCCTATTTGACGCTCTTTGCGTCCAACTGTCGGCCAATCACAACCATCAAGCATGACCAATGGGCCGAGCCACTTTACCACATCGACAACCTGATTTTGGGAACCTTCTAGATGTTTCCTCACCATTTGTTCTTTTAGTCAGATTTCATTTGTTTATTTATTTTTATAATTTTTCCTGTTTTCAGTTCTTTTGTATGTAGTTTCCTTTTTGATTTTTTTAAATTGGTTCAAAATTTCAAATAATATTTTTTTTCAATTTCTTTACATAAATTCAAAAATATTGCATTTGAAAAATGGGGTTTTCAACAAATGTTCATGTTTTTCAAGAATATTTGGGTTTTTCAAATTTTGTTCATAAATTTTAAAAATGCATTTATGAAATTTGTTCGGTTTTTTCCAAAATTATTCATGTTTATAATATTTGTTCTTTTGATTTTTTCATAAATTCAAAATTCTTCATATTTTCAAATTTGTTTCGGTATTCATGAATTGTTTGGGTTTTTAAAATTTTGTTCATAAATTCAAAAATATTCACATTTTCAAAAACTATTTGGTTTTTCAAAACTATGTTCATTTTTTGAAAAAATCATAATGTAAAAAAATGGTATAATATGGGATTTTTAGCAGACTCAAAACCGAATAATATTTACACTTGCGTACATTTTTGAAAATACAAGATTTTTTCTAAAAGTAGAAGCAACTTTTGAAAACGCAAACAATTTATGAAATTCCAAGCATTCTTTCAAAATGGGAACATTTTTTGAAAATCCGAACAATTTTTTAATTCCCAATTGTTTTTTTTCAAAAATGTAATCAAATTTTTACATTGCAAACAGCCTGTTGAAAGAAGCTTAGAATTTTGAAAGTCTGAACAAATTTTGAACATTTTTCAAAATGCTAGCAATATTTGAAATTTGTTTTAGAATAAAAAGAAACAAAAAAGAAAAACTATTAAAGAAAAATACAGAAATAAACCGATTTCAAAATTCAAAACAATGTTTTATATTTGGTTGTTGCTACTAGTTCTTATTATTCGTGTTTCATATTTAAACATTGAAGCTCATCAGCTCGTTCGGTGAACAAGGAGCCTCACAAGTGGCTTGGGTAGTGTTTGATCCCTCGCACTGGCGCATTTCTTTTTCAATGATTTTTCACTGTTTAGATATGGTAGTAGGTACTCATTCTTATAACAAGTGTTTTTTAATTGTAATCAACAAAGCTCATCTGCTCGTCTGACGAATAGCAACCGCTTACAAGCCGGAGGTGCACAGTTTGATATGTGTACAATATATGTTCTACTCTAGGTAGACATTATACCACACACATCACTACTGTGGTTTCCCCGCGTTGGTTTTCAGTATGATAATTAAGGGTTTCCCTATGGACGCAGCCTCACCAATGATTCTCTGTTATTTCCCTTCCGGTTGCAGGCGGTGAGGAACAAGGCTTTTAATGGCACATCGAATTAGCTCAACGTCCTAACCTAAAACAACGATGGTAATGTGCTTCATGGAAACGAGGCAAAAGTGTGAGCGAGACCTCCTCTCCACATTCACGAAGGCTATTAACTCAAACATAAAATAAATATTGAATCCCTTGAAGTAACTTAATTCTAATCATATATAGTTCATCCATATCCCCGAGAACAAATACGGCTACTCAAACATGTAAAGGAAAAACATAAAAGAGAAGGTCAAGTTACAAGCCGACATCGAGCCGCTGAAGGAAGAAGGCATGGCAGTGCCGGTGGAGATGGTGGTGGTGCTCATGGAGGCGGCGCGGTTACGAAGCGGATGCCTGTGGAGGTGGCGTGGTGATGAAGATGGCACTAACCCAGAGGCCGGTGCATGCGGTGGCGGAGCCTCCTCTTCTTTCCTCTTGTCTTAGCCCTTCTTCTTCTATTGAGCTGGCCTTGAGAAGAAATAGAGATGAGATTAATCTTGAATGAATGACGTGATGACGACAACAACTAGGGTTGAAGAGGTATATATAAGGGCTCTCCAAAGCCTCCTCCATAGATGTAACTTTTCTCCTTCGATCCAAGGGATCTAGATGAGCCTAATACTGTTCCAAAACCTCTCTTGGAAGCCATGGGAGTCATGGGAATAAACGGGGATGAAACCGATGAATAATCTTGTCTTATCTGACATTTTTCGGGCTTGTCTAGGCTTGGTAGGACCAAGTTGGATCGTACCTTAGACCGTCGTACACTCTGGACTCTTTGGTAAAACTGACGTTATTCTCCATACGACCTCAGAATTTGACGTTCTTGGGCTCGTTGGAACTGTATGAACAATGTCAATGCACCTATGGTATTATATCTTGATTTGGAGCCCTTTGGAAATACAACATTTATGTCATTCCAAATCCCTAAGTTTGGTGGCTAGAAGTGTTGGGGAACATAGAATGCAATTTCAAAAAATTTCTACGATCACCCAAGATCTATCTAGGAAATTCATAGCAACGAGAGGGGGAGGGTGTGGCCACGTACACCGAAAGCGGAAGCGTTTGACAACGCGGTTGATGTAGTCGAACTTCTTCTCGTTCCGACCGATCAAGCACCGAATGTACGACACCTCCGAGTTCTGCACATGTTCATCTCGATGACGTTCCTCAAATTTTTGACCCAGAAAAGTGTCGAGGAAGAGTTCCGTCAGCACGACGGCATGGTGACGGTGATGGTGAAGTGATCCGCGCAGGGCTTCGCCTAAGCACAACATGAATATGACCGAAGGCGTAAACTATGGAGGGGGGCGCCGCACACGGCTAACAATGTTTGTTTTGTGTTCTAGGTGGGAGGTGGAGGAGAATAGCCATGGGGCGCCCCAAGTAGGAGGAATCCTACTTGGGGGCCTCCTCTAATTCGGCCTCCGCCTTTCCTTATCTCCAGAAGGGGGAAGGAAAGAGGGGAGAGGGGAAAGGAAGTGGGAATCCTATTCCCTCTATTTCCTTTCCTCCTCCCCTTTTCCTTTCTCCACTTAGGCCGGCCCATATGGGGGCGCACCAGCCCCTTACGGGCTGGTCTGTCCTGCCCTTGGCCCAATAAGACCCATATCTTCACCGGGGGTGCCCAGAACCCCTTCCGGTGACCTGATACGTACCCGGTACCCCCGAAACACTTCTGGTGTCCGAATACTATCGTCCTATATATGAATCTTTACCTCTCGACCATTTCGAGACTCCTCATCATGTCCGTGACTCATTCGGGACTCTGAACAACATTGGGTCACCAAATCACATAACTCATATAATACAAAATCGTCATCTAACGTTACCTAGTTCAATCTCGTTACCAGCAAGTCTCTTTACTCATTCCGTAATACATCATCCCGCAACTAACTCATTAGTCACATTGCTTGCAAGGCTTATTATGATGTGCATTCACTGGTGCGCGTCGGTCCTAAACAAACAGTTTTTAACCCCTTTCCGCGACGGCATTTGGAGCCGTCGCCAAGTGAGTGTGGGCGATAGGGGGGGTCCTTCCCACACGACCCAGAAACCGTCGAGGATAGGGCCCCTACAGTATTCCTACTCGTTTCTGCTCGCATTGCCATCGTAGTCGGTATTCTGTGGTGCTACGTTTACGATGCGTGGCCCATCACAAACGGTTCACTATTATAGAACGTGTATGATGCGCGGCCCATCACAAATGGTTCACCGTTAAGAAGATTAGCTAATATTCATACGAGTGTCGGACAGGATTATGAAACGTCGGACCGTCGTAACATCGTCGTACACGACAACTATCGCACATGCTATCCTGTGGTGCAACGTTTATGATGCATACCTCATCAGAAACAGTTCATGGTTGCGAATCGTGTATGATAAGGCAACTAACATAAACGTTTAGTTTGCCCACACCGTTTGTGATATTGTCTGACATCGCACACGGTTTGCAAACGGCAACTGTGTGCATGCTTGCACATGTTTCCTCTCTGTGAACCATCTCAGATTATGGTGCATATCGCAAACGTTTGTGTTTTTAAACCGTGTGTGCCGTAACAACCTGGAGAGCGTAATTTCACCCTAATTTAATTGCTGCTTTTCCAAATTGTACCGGATTTGGATTTGAATTTGAATGTAGGCTATAGCTTTATTCATATCCATTAGGTTCAAACAACCAATGCATTATTCGATTCATAGGTACATATGTTCAATAATTACACAAGAACCAAATAAAGAATGATGAACCACAGTTGTATACTTGTACTATTAAAGACGGTAAAGAAAGAGGCAAAATATATTTTGGTTGCTGAACAAGGTGAAGCAGAAAGCCCATATTGTGCCCTCCTCCATGCAGAAGGCACGCACGACTCTAGTCCAACCCCTTGTGATGGCCGACCGCCCATCCTTTACGGTCTTCATGAAAACCTCTAGATAATCATCGTGTTCTGGTAGAAATACTTTAACCTTTGCATGCCCACCAATCATGTAGTTTGAGAGGTAATCTTGAG
Organism: Triticum urartu; assembly: GCF_003073215.2. Taxonomy (NCBI): domain Eukaryota; kingdom Viridiplantae; phylum Streptophyta; class Magnoliopsida; order Poales; family Poaceae; genus Triticum; species Triticum urartu. The sequence continues at coordinate 436,227,049 of NC_053028.1, read as the reverse complement.
TAAACTGCTTTGGCAACCATTGCAAAGGAAAAAAGTTTCAGACATTATCATCTAACACAACTCATTATGGGCAGTAAAAAGAAGGCTGCAGAGTTCTTACTTACCATCCCGCAGTTCGTCGTTGTCTTGGATAAAGTGTAAACAAATAGTTTAATTGCCATCTTTGGACCCATTTTACTAACAATCTTTATCAGCTTCCTCACTTGATGCTGGTTCATTGATATCTCATTGCCCCATACGCAGAAAGGGTCGAAGCGCAGATCTTTACCAATGACATATGTACCTAAAAGCACCAGGTTAATATTAGAAGCTAAACAACAATTGCACAATGATGTAGCACAACACTCTTTTATAATATGTCTATATACATCTGTATGTGGTAGTCCATTTGAAATCTCTAAAAAGGCAAATATTTAGGAACGGAGGGAGTATCTTATAACATCCAATATACTCACATATTAGAAGAATTAACATCTTATATTATGGACTGGAAGGAGTTTAGTGCATTCTTACAAATTATCGGTTGGTTAATTGCTACTGTATCCAGGGGTTACAGTTAGTTTGAGCTAGTTCGGGCTCAAATAGCCCTAAAGTATATCTAAACACGAGGGCTAGTTTGAGCTAGTTGCATCTATAACCCACCCAAAAAAACTATCCAACCCAAGAGGTGCTAATTGGAGCTAGTTCTCCTGGTGCATTTATTGTCAATCTAACCATGCCATCCAAACAAATCTTTGGATGGAGTTAGTTCAGGGTTAGTAATGAGCTAGAAACTAACTCTAACCTCTAGCTAAGTTGAGTATCCAAACAGGGTTGTGTTGTTGTTGTTGTTGTTGTTGCTGCTGCTCTTCTACGTATATCTGCACATCATTAGAACATTAATGTAACACTCTTCCTTGTTGCTATGTGATATGTCTCCAACGTATCTACATTTTTTTATTGTTCCATGATATTATATTATCTTTTTTTGGATATTTAATGGGCTTTAATATGAACTTTTATATTATTTTTGGGACTAACCTATTAACCGGAGGCCCAGTGCGATTTGCAGTTTTTTTTGCCTATTTCAGTGTTTCACAGAAAAGGAATATCAAACGGAATCCAAACGGAACGAAACCTTTGCGAGGATCTTTCTTGGAACAAACACAATCTAGGAGACTTGGAGTGGAAGTCAGAGACGCAACGAGGCGGCCACGAGGTAGGAGGGCGCGCCCCCACCCTCGTGGGCCCCTCGTAGCTCCATCGACGTACTTATTTCACCTATACATACTCTTATACCCTAAAAACATCCAGGGGAGCCACAAAACCACTTTTCCACCGCCGCAACCTTCTGTACCCGTGAGATCCCATCCGGGGACCTTTTCCGGCGATCTGCCGGAGGGGGGTTCGATCACGGAGGGCTTCTACATCAACACCATAGCCTCCCCAATAATGTGTGAGTAGTTTACCACAGACCTTCGGGTCCATAGTTATTAGCTATATGGCTTCTCCTCTCTCTTTGATCTTCAATACAAAGTTCTCCTCGATGTTCTTGGAGATCTATTCGATGTAATATTCTTTTGCGGTGTGTTTGCCGAGATCCGATGAATTGTGGATTTATGATCAAGTTTATCTATGAACAATATTTGATTCTTCTCTGAATTCTTATATGCATGATTTGATATCTTTGCAAGTCTCTTCAAATTATCGGTTTATTTTAGCCTACTAGATTGATCTTTCTTGCAATGGGAGAAGTGCTTAGCTTTGGGTTCAATCTTCTGGTGTCCTTTCCCAGTGACAGTAGGGGAAGCAAGGCACGTATTGTATTGTTGCCATCGAGGATAAACAGATGGGGTTTATATCATATTGATTGAGTTTATCCCTCTACATCATGTCATATTGCCTAAAGCGTTACTCTGTTCTTATGAAATTAATACTCTAGATGCATGCTGGATAGTGGTCGATGTGTGGTGTAATAGTAGTAGATGCAGAATCGTTTCGGTCTACTTAACACGGACGTGATGCCTATATTACATAATCATGCCTAGATATTCTCATAACTATGCTCTTTTCTATCAATTGCTCGACAATAATTTGTTCACCCACCGTAATACTTGCTATCATGAGAGAAGCCACTAGTGAAACCTATGGCCCATGGGTCTATTTTATATCATATAAGTTTCCGATCTACAATTCTAGTTTACTATTTATTTTGTTTTGCAATCTTTACTTTTCAATCTATACAACAAAAACACCAAAAATATTTATCTTATTATCTTTATTAAATCTCACTTTTGTAAGTGATCGTGAAGGGATTGACAACCCCTTTATCGCGTTGGTTGCGAGGCTCTTGATTGTTTCTGCGGGTACTAGGCGACTTGCGTGTAGTCTCCTACTGGATTGATACCTTGGTTCTCAAAACTGAGGGAAATACTTACGCTACTTTGCTGCGTCACCCTTTCCTCTTCAAGGGAAAACCAACGCATGCTCAAGAGGTAGCACTATGTAGCCTAGGATTGCATATTTAGACATTAAGTACAGTGCATGTTGCTATGTAGCCTCAGATATATTACATATGGCCCTAGTTAACCTAACGATAAATGGGTTGCAGATATATTCAGTTAAAAGTCCGATTCACCGATTAGTCCCTTATCAGCCGCCGGCCTATATGGTACCAGCTACCGACATCCTGAACAGTGAGCAGATATAAGCCACGGGATGAAACTAACCTCGATGGAAAACAACAGTCGTTCCCAAAATTGTCTTGTGTAGGTACATCGAGAAGCATGTTAAGCACAACAGTTCATACTTGCACATATAGAACATCACGTTGTGAATAACTGGAATAAACAAGGCATACTAAGAACAACCAAAGATAGCATTTGAAACTGGACATATGCTAACTACAAACAACCGAACAATAAAAAAACTTTAAAAGAGGCATATGCTAGCTATAACAGGCTTAACAACAAGCAAATAATTCCTATCGGTATGTTTAAAACTGGATTGATGAAATGTACTACACAGTATATAATTACACATATAAAGCATCACATTGTGAACAACTGAAATAAACAAGGCATACTGCAAACAACCAGATATATCAATTAAAACTGGACATATTCTCACTACACTACAAAAGGGACTCGACAAAACAAATCATGGGTTTACCCCTGTGAAGAGGCATGGAAAAACAAATCATGGGTTTCCTCACTTGTCACACATGGGCTCGTTCCCGTGGGAAGAGCACGAACCCTGGATGCGCTCCATGTTGTCGCAGATGGGCTCCTTCCCCTTGGAAGGGCATGGATCTAGGGTGCCCTCCCTGATGTCGCAGACGGGCGCTTTCCCTTGGAAGAGCAGATGGGCTCTTTCCCCTTGGAAGAGCCGAAGAGGGAGCCCTCCTCGTGGTCGCCGTCGACGAGGTCTGACTTGGAAGCTGTGGATCCCAAGCCAGCATCGCAGAACGTGTCCTTTAGAAATGACGAAAGGGGCTTGATGGTGATGTCGAATGGCAAATTGTTGACAACGAGCGAGAGGAGATCAGCGGCGGGGCCATGGATGAGATCGACGATGGTTGAACCCGAGGGGTTGGGTGTGGGCCACTTAACCTGTGACATAGCCCACCTCAGGCTGTCGTTGTCGATGACCTTGATGTCATAGCCGGTGGACGAGACATGCCCGCATACTCTAGCCCGCTGCTTGAGTACCTTCTGCTAGTAATGGTCATCAGCTTCCTCGGCGTCGTTGTGCGAAGAGACCGCTATACACCTCTTTTGGGCCAGTCGCTCCTCGAGCTCCACGGGAAGCGTAGCCGGGCTTAGGCTGCAACGCTCTGGAGTGGGGGATGGGGATGGGGATAGGGATCTATGGGAAAGGGGGCATTTGGCAGGCGTCATCTAAGAAACTCAGGGCGGCCTGGGTATGGAGATCGGTGGGTAAGCTGCATGGGCAAACTGGCAGATGTTGACAATGGAGGCCTTGTGATACGTCTCCAATGTATCTATAATTTTTGATTGTTCCATGCTATATTATTCTGTTTTGGACATTATTGGGCTTTATTATACACTTTTATATTCTTTTTGGGACTAACCTATTAACCGGAGGCCCAGCCCAGAATTGATTTTTTTGCCTATTTTAGGGTTTCGCAGAAAAAGAATATCAAACGGAGTCCAAACGGAATGAAACCTTCGGGAACGTGATTTTCGGAACGAACATGATCCAGAGGACTTGGACCCTATGTCAAGACACCAACCAGGAGGCCACGAGGTAGGGGGGCACGCCTACCCCCCTGGGCGCACCCTCCACCCTCGTGGGCCCCCTGTTGCTTCACCGACGTACTCCTTCCTCCTATATATACCTACGTACCCCCAAACTACCAGATATGGAGCCAAAACCCTAATTCCACCGCCGTAACTTTCTGTATCCATGAGATCCCATCCTGGGGCCTGTTCCAGAGCTCCGCCAGAGGGGGCATCGATCACGGAGGGCTTCTACATCAACACCATAGCCCTTCCGATGAAGTGTGAGTAGTTTACCTCAGACCTATGGGTCCATAGTTAGTATCTAGATGGCTTCTTCTCTCTTTCTGGATCACAATACAAAGTTCTCCCCCTCTCTTGTGGAGATCTATTCGATGTAATCTTCTTTTACGGTGTGTTCGTTGAGACCGATGAATTGTGGGTTTATGATCAAGTTTATCTATGAACAATATTTGAATCTTCTCTGAATTCTTTTATGTATGATTGGTTATCTTTGCAAGTCTCTTCGAATTATCAGTTTGGTTTGGCCTACTAGATTGATCTTTCTTGCAATGGGAGAAGTGCTTAGCTTTGGGTTCAATCTTGCGGTGTCCTTTCCCAGTGACAGTAGGGGTAGCAAGGCACGTATTGTATTGTTGCCATTGAGGATAACAAGATGGGGTTTATTTCATATTGCATGAGTTTATCCCTCTACATCATGTCATCTTGCTTAAAGTGTTACTCTATTCTCTTGAACTTAATACTCTAGATGCATGCTGGATAGCGGTCGATGTGTGGAGTAATAGTAGTAGATGCAGGCAGGAGTCGATGTACTTGTCTCGGACGTGATGCCTATATACATGATCATACCTAGATATTCTTGTAACTATGCTCAATTCTTTCAATTGCTCAACAGTAATTTGTCTACCCACAGTGAATACTTATGCTCTCGAGAGAAGCCACTAGTGAAACCTATGGCCCCCGGGTCTATCTTCCAATACTTAGTTATTTTTATTGCCTTTTATTTTACTTTGCATCTTTATCATAAAAATACCAAAAATATTATCTTATCATATCTATCAGATCTCACTCTCATAAGTGACCGTGTAGGGATTGACAACCCCTTATCGCGTTGGTTGCGAGGATTTATTTGTTTGTGTAGGTGCGAGGGACTCGTGCGTGGCCTCCTACTAGATTGATACCTTGGTTCTCAAAAACTAAGGGAAATACTTACGCTACTTTGCTGCACCACCCTTTCCTCTTCAAGGGAAAACCAACGCAAGTGCTCAAGAGGTAGCAAGAAGGATTTCTGGCGCTATTGCTGGGGATGTCTATGCAAAAGTCAACATACCAAGTACCCATCACAACCCTTATCTCCCCCATTACATTATTTGCCATTTGCCTCTCGTTTTCCTCTCCCCCACTTCACCCTTGCGGTTTTATTCGCCCTCTCTCTCTATCCTCCCTCTCTTTCTCTATTTGCCTCTTTTTACCCGTTTCTTGTTTGTTTGTGTGTTGGATTGCTTGCTTGTCACGATGGATCAAGATAACACTAAATTGTGTGACTTTACCAATACCAACAACAATGATTTTATTAGCATTCCGATTGCTCCTCTTACCAATACCGAATCTTGTGAAATTAATGTTGCCTTGCTGAATCTTGTCATGAAAGATCCGTTTTCCGGCCTTCCTAGTGAAGATGCCGCTACCCATCTAAATAGCTTCGTTGATTTGTGTGATATGTAAAAGAAGAAAGATGTGGATAATGATATTGTTAAATTGAAGCTATTTCCTTTTTCGCTTGGAGATCATGCTAAAGCTTGGTTTTTGTCTTTGCCTAAAAATAGTATTGATTCGTGCAATAAGTGCAAAGATGCTTTTATCTCTAAGTATTTCCCCCCCGCTAAGATCATCTCTCTTAGAAACGATATTATCAATTTTAAGCAACTTGATCACGAACATGTTGCACAAGCTTGGGAGGGGATGAAATTAATGATACGTAATTGCCCTACGCATGGTTTGAATTTGTGGATGATTATACATTTTTTTATGCCGGATTGAATTTTGCTTCTATAAATCTTTTAGATTCGGCCGCAGGAGGCACTTTTATGGAAATCACTTTAGGAGAATCTACTAAACTCCTAGATAATATTATGGTTAATTATTCTCAATGGCACAGTGAAAGATCTACTAATAAGAAAGTGCATGCGATAGAAGAGATTAATGTTTTGAGTGGAAAGATGGATGAAGTTATGAAATTATTTGCTAATAAAAGTGTTTCTTATGATCCCAAAGATATGCCTTTGTCTACTTTGATTGATAATAATAACGAATCTATGGATGTGAATTTTGTTGGTAGGAATAATTTTGGTAACAACGCATATAGAGGAAACTTTAACCCTAGGCCGTATCCTAGTAATTCCTCTAATAATTATGGTAATTCCTACAACAATTCTTATGGAAATTATAATAAGATGCCCTCTGATTTTGAATCTAATATTAAAGAATTTATTACTTCGCAAAATAATTTCAATGCTTTGATTGAAGAAAAATTGCTTAAGATTGATGAGTTGGCTAGGAACGTTGATAGAATTTCTCTTGATGTTGATTCTTTGAAACTTTGATCTATTCTACCTAAGAATGATATCAATGGGTCTCTCAAAGCCATGAGAATTTCCATTGATGAGTGCAAAGAAAGAACCGCTAGGATGCGTGCTAAGAAAGATTGCTTTATAAAAGCGTGTTCTTCTAGTTTCCATGATAATAAAGATGAAGATCTAAAAGTTATTGATGTGTCCCCTATTAAATCTCTGTTTTGCAAAATGAATCTTGATAATGATGGGACTGAATATGATCCACCTTTACCTAGAAGGCGTTCCCAGAATTCGAAGTCTTTAGATCTTGATGCTAAAATTGTTAAAAGTGGGATTGAAGAAGTCAAAACTTTAAATATTAATGAACCCACTATTTTGGATTTCAAGGAATTTAATTATGACAATTTCTCTTTGATAGATTGTATTTCCTTGTTGCAATCCATGCTAAATTCTCCTCATGCTTATAGTCAAAATAAAGCTTTCACTAAACATATTGTTGATGCTTTGATGCAATCTTATGAACAAAAACTTGAGTTGGAAGTTTCTATCCCTAGAAAACTTTATGATGAGTGGGAACCTACTATTAAAATTAAAATTAAATATCATGAATGCTATGCTTTGTTTGATTTGGGTGCTAGTGTTTCCACGATTCCAAAGACTTTGTGTGATTTGTTAGGTTTCCGTGATTTTGATGATTGCTCTTTAAACTTGCACCTTGCGGATTCCACTATTAAGAAACCTATGGGAAGAATTAATGATGTTCTTATTGTTTCAAATAGGAATTATGTGCCCGTAGATTTTATTGTTCTTGACATAGATTGCAATCCTTCATGTCCTATTATTCTTGGTAGACCTTTCCTTAGAACGATTGGTGCAATTATTGATATGAAGGAAGGAAATATTAGATTCCAATTTCCATTAAGGAAAGGCATGGAACACTTTCCTAGAAAGAAAATTAAATTACCTTATGAATCTATTACGAGATCCACTTAAGGATTTCCTACCAAAGATGGCAACACCTAGATCTATCCTTGCCTTTTATGCCTAGCTAGGGGCGTTAAACGATAGCGCTTGTTGGGAGGCAACCCAATTTTATTTTTTATTCCTTGATTTTTTCTCCTGTTTAGTAATAAATAATTTATCTATCCTCTGTTTTGGTTGTGTTTTTTGTGTTTAATTAGTGTTTGTGCCAAGTAGAACCATTGGGAAGAATTGGGGAAAGTCTTGTTAATCTTGCTGTAAAAAACAGAAACTTTAGCGCTCACGAGAACTGCTGCCATTTTTATTTGGAAGGTGATATTTAGTTAATTATTTTTGCATATGATTAATATCTAAATTCCTAACGTCCAGCAATTTAGTTTAGAATTTTTGGGGTTCCAGATCTTGCGTTAGCTACAGATTACTACAGACTGTTCTGTTTTTTGACAGATTCTGTTTTTCGTGTGTTGTTTGCTTATTTTGATGAATCTATGGCTAGTAAAATAGTTTATAAACCATAGAGAAGTTGGAATACATTAGGTTTAACACCAATATAAATAAAGAATGAGTTCATTACAGTACCTTGAAGTGGTGTTTTCTTTTCTTTCGCTAACGGAGCTCACGAGATTTTCTACTTTAAGTTTTGTGTTGTGAAGTTTTCAAGTTTTGGGTAAAGATTTGATGGATTATGGAACAAGGAGTGGCAAGAGCCTAAGATTGGGGATGCCCATGGCACCCCCAAGATAATCTTAAGGACACCCAAAAGCCAACGCTTGGGGATGCCCCGAAAGGCATCCCCTCTTTCGTCTACTTCTATCGGTAACTTTACTTGAAGCTATATTTTTATTTACCACATGATATGTGTTTTGGTTGGAGCGTCTTGTATTCTTTGAGTCTTTATTTGTTAGTTTTCCAAAATCATCCTTGATGCACACACCTTTTTGAGAGAGACACACATGATTCAGAAATCATTAGAATACTCTATGTGCTTCACTTATATCTTTTGAGTTATATAGTTTTTGCTCTAGTGCTTCACTTATATCTTTTAGAGCACGGCGGTAGATTTGTTTTATAGAAACCATTGTTCTCTCATGCTTCACTTAGATTATTTTGAGAGTCCTACAAAACAGCATGGTAATTTTCTTTAATTATTTGAGGCATTCAAGATTACTAAATAAAATTTTCTTATGAGTGTGTTGAATACTATGAGAAGTTTGAAACTTGATAATTGTTTTGAGATATGGAGATGGTGATATTAGAGTCGTGCTAATTGAGTATTTGTGAATTTGAGAAATGCTTGTGTTGAAATTTGTGATTCCCGTAGCATGCACGTATGGTGAACCGTTATCTTAAGAAGTCGGAGCATGATGTATTTATTGATTGTCCTCCTTATGAGTGGCGGTCGGGGACGATCGATGGTCTTTTCCTACCAATCTATCCCCCTAGGAGCATGCACGTAGTACTTTGCTTCGATAACTAATAGATTTTTGCAATAAGTATGTGAGTTCTTTATGACTAATGTTGAGTCCGTTGATTATACGCACTCTCACCCTTCCACCATTGCTAGCCTCTCTAATACTGCGCACCTTTCGCCGATACCATACACCCACCATATACCTTCCTCAAAACAACCACCATATACCTTCCTTAAAACAACCACCATACCTACCTATCATGGCATTTCCATAGCCATTCGGAGATATATTGCCATGCAACTTTCCACTGTTCCGTTTATCATGACACGCTCCATCATTTTCATATTGCTTTGCATGATCATGTAGTTGACATTTTAGTTGTGGCAAAGCCACCGTTCATAATTCTTTCATATAAGTCACTCATGCATCATTGCTATTCCGGTACACCACCGGAGGCATTCATATAGAGTCATACTTTGTTCCAGTATCGATTTGTAGTCATTGAGTTGTAAATAAATAGAAGTGTGATGATCATCATTCATAGAGTATTGTCCCAAAAAAAGAAAGGCCAAAGAAAAAAAAAGAAGCCCCCCCAAAAGGGCAATACTACTATCCCTTTTCCACACTTGTGCTTCAAAGTAGCACCATGATCTTCATGATAGAGAGTCTCCTATGTTATCACTTTCATATACTAGTGGGAATTTTTCTTTATAGAACTTGGCTTGTATATTCCAACAATGGGCTTCCTCAAAATGCCCTAGGTCTTCGTGAGCAAGCAAGTTGGATGCACCCCCACTTAGTTTCTTTTTGTTGAGCTTTCATATACTTATAGCTCTAGTGCATCCGTTGCATGGCAATCCCTACTCACTCACATTGATATCTATTGATGGGCATCTCCATAGCCCGTTGATACGCCTAGTTGATGTGAGACTATCTTCCCCCTTTTTTGTCTTCTCCACAACCACCATTCTATTCCACCTATAGTGCTATGTCCATGGCTCACGCTCATGTATTGCGTGAAGATTGAAAAAGTTTAAGAACATTAGAAGTATGAAACAATTGCTTGGCTTGTCATCGGGGTTGTGCATGATTTGAATACTTTGTGTGGTGAAGATGGAGCATAGCTAGACTATATGATTTTGTAGGGATAACTTTCTTTGGCCATGTTATTTTGAAGAGACATAATTGCTTAGTTAGTATGCTTGAAGTATTATTATTTCTATGTCAATATTAAACTTTTTTCTTGAATCTTTCGGATCTGAATATTCATACCACAATTAAGAGAATTACATTGAAATTATGCAAAGTAGCATTCCACATCAAAAATTCTGTTTTTATCATTTACCTACTCAAGGACGAGCAGGAATTAAGCTTGGGGATGCTTGATACGTCTCCAACGTATCTATAATTTTTTATTATTCCATGCTATATTGAATTCTGTTTTGGACATTATTGGGCTTTATTATACACTTTTATATTATTTTTGGGACTAACCTATTAACCGGAGGCCCAACCCAGAATTGTTGTTTTTTTGCCTATTTTAGGGTTTCGCAGAAAAAGAATATCAAATGGAGTCCAAACGGAATGAAACCTTCGAGAACGTGATTTTCGGAACGAACATGATCCAGAGGACTTGGACCCTATGTCAAGACATCAACCAGGAGGCCACGAGGTAGGGGGCGCGCCCTCCACCCTCGTGGCCCCCCTGTTGCTCCACCGACATACTCCTTCCTCCTATATATACCTACGTACCCCCAAACTACCAGATACGGAGCCAAAACCCTAATTCCACCGCTGTAACTTTCTGTATCCATGAGATCCCATCTTGGGGCCTGTTCCGGAGCTCCGCCGGAGGGGGCATCGATCACGGAGGGCTTCTACATCAACACCATAGCCCTTCCGATGAAGTGTGAGTAGTTTACCTCAGACCTACGGGTCCATAGTTATTAGCTAGATGGCTTCTTCTCTCTTTTTGGATCTCAATATAAAGTTCTCCCCCTCTCTTGTGGAGATCTATTCGATATAATCTTCTTTTGCGGTGTGTTTGTTGAGATCGATGAATTGTGGGTTTATGATCAAGTTTATCTATGAACAATATTTGAATCTTCTCTGAATTC
>NC_053028.1:436203889-436214725 GCF_003073215.2 Triticum urartu | reverse complement strand
AAAGAGAAGAGATTGATCTCTGCAAAAATAATTAACTAAATAGCACTTTCCAAATAAAAATGACAGCAGTTCTCGTGAGCGCTAAAGTTTCTGTTTTTTACAGCAAGTGTAACAAGACTTTCCCCAAGTCTTCCCAACGGTTCTACTTGGCACAAACACTAATTAAACAAAAAAACACAACCAAAACAGAGGCTAGATAATTATTTATTACTAAACAGAGCAAAAACAAGGAATAAAAATAAAATTGGGTTGCCTCCCAACAAGCGCTATCGTTTAACGCCCCTAGCTAGGCATAACAAGCAAGGATAGATCTAGGTATTGCCATCTTTGGTAGGCAATCCATAAGTGGCTCTCATAATAGATTCATAAGGTAATTTAATTTTCTTTCTAGGAAAGTGTTCCATGCCTTTCCTTAATGGAAATTGGAATCTAATATTTCCTTCCTTCATATCAATAATTGCACCAATCGTTCTAAGGAAAGGTCTACCAAGAATAATAGGACATGAAGGATTGCAATCTATGTCAAGAACAATAAAATCTACGGGCACATAATTCCTATTTGCAACAATAAGAACATCATTAATTCTTCCCATAGGTTTCTTAATAGTGGAATCCGCAAGGTGCAAGTTTAAAGAATCATCAAAATCACGGAAACCTAACAAATCACACAAAGTCTTTGGAATCGTGGAAACACTAGCACCCAAATCACATAAAGCATAACATTCATGATCTTTAATTTTAATTTTAATAGTTGGTTCCCACTCATCATAAAGTTTTCTAGGGATAGAAACTTCCAATTCAAGTTTTTCTTCATAAGATTGCATCAAGGCATCAACGATATGTTTAGTAAACGCTTTATTTTGACTATAAGCGTGAGGAGAATTTAGCACGGATTGCAACAAGGAAATACAATCAATCAAAGAGCAATTTTCATAGTTAAATTCCTTGAAATCCATAATAGTGGGTTTAGCAACATCTAGGGTTTTAATTTCTTCAATCCCACTTTTATCAATTTTGCATCAAGATCAAAATTCGAATTCTTGGAATGCCTTCTAGGTAAAGGTGGATCATATTCAGTCCCATCATTATCAAGATTCATATTGCAAAACAAAGATTTAATAGGGGACACATCAATAACTTTTCATAGGAACTAGAAGAACACGCTCTTATAAAGGCATCTTTCTTAGCACGCATCCTAGCGGTTCTTTCTTTGCACTCATCAACGGAAATTCTCATGGCTTTGAGAGACTCATTGATATCATGCTTAGGTGGAATAGATCTAAGTTTCAAAGAATCAACATCAAGAGAAATTCTATCAACGTTCCTAGCCAAATCATCAATCTTAAGCAATTTTTCTTCAATCAAAGCATTGAAATTCTTTTGCAAAGTAATAAATTCTTTAATATTAGATTCAAAATCAGAGGGAATCTTATTATAATTTCCATAAGAATTGTTGTAGGAATTACCATAATTATTAGAGGGATTACTAGGATAAGGCCTAGGATTGAAATTTCCTCTATACGCGTTGTTACCAAAATTGTTCCTACCAACAAAATTCACATCCATAGATTCATTATTATTCTCAATCAAAGTAGACAAGGGCATATCATTAGGATTAGAAGAAACACTCTTATTAGCAAATAATTTCATAAGTTCATCCATCTTTCCACTCAAAACATTAATTTCTTCTATCGCATGCACCTTTTTATTAGTAGATCTTTCAGTGTGCCATTGAGAATAATTAACCATAATATTATCTAGGACTTTAGTAGCTTATCCTAAAGTGATTTCCATAAAAAGTGCCTCCCGTGGCCGAATCTAAAAGATTTCTAGAAGCAAAATTCAATCCGGCATAAATTTTTTGTATAATCATCCATAAATTCAAACCATGAGTAGGGCAATTACGTATCATTAATTTCATTCTCTCCCAAGCTTGTGCAACATGTTCATGATCAAGTTGCTTAAAATTCATAATATCGTTTCTAAGAGAGATGATCTTAGCGGGAGGAAAATACTTAGAGATAAAAGCATCTTTGCACTTATTCCATGAATCAATACTATTTTTAGGCAAAGACGAAAACCAAGCTTTAGCACGATCTCTAAGCGAAAAAAGGAAATAGCTTCAATTTAACAATATCATTATCCACATCTTTCTTCTTTTGCATATCACACAAATCAACGAAGCTATTTAGATGGGTAGGCATCTTCACTAGGAAGGCCGGAACGGATCTTTCATGACAAGATTCAGCAAAGCAGTATTAATTTCACAAGATTCAGCATCGGTAAGAGGAGCAATCGGAGTGCTAATAAAATCATTGTTGTTGGTATTGGTGAAGTCACACAATTTAGTATTATCTTGAGCCATCGTGACAAGCAAGCAAACTAACACACAAGCAAACAAAAAGAAAGCGGGCAAAAAGAGGCAAATAGAGAAAGAGAGGGAGGATAGAGAGAGAGAGAGGGCGAATAAAAGGCAAGGGTGAAGTGGGGGAGAGGAAACGAGAGGCAAATGGCAAATAATGTAATGCGGGAGATAAGGGTATGTGATGGGTACTTGGTATGTTGACTTTTGCGTAGACCTCCCGGCAACGGTGCCAGAAATCCTTCTTGCTACCTCTTGAGCACTGCGTTGGTTTTCCCCGAAGAGGAAGGGATGATGCAGCAAAGTAGCGTAAGTATTTCCCTCAGTTTTTGAGAACCAAGGTATCAATCCAGTAGGAGGCTATGCGCGAGTCCCTCGTACCTGCACAAAACAAATAAATCCTCGCAACCAACGCGCGAATAGGGGTTGTCAATCCCTACACGGCCACTTACGAGAGTGAGATCTGATAGATATGATAAGATAATATTTTTGGTATTTTTGTGATAAAGATGCAAAGTAAAATAAAGGCAAAGTAAAAAGCAAAGGAAATAACTAAGTAGTAGGAGATTAATATGATAAAGATAGACCCGGGGGCCATAGGTTTCACTAGTGGCTTCTCTCGAGAGCATAAGTATTCTACGGTGGGTGAACAAATTACTATTAGCAATTGACAAAATTGAGCATAGTTATGAGAATATCTAGGTATGATCATGTATATAGGCATCACGTCCGAGACAAGTAGACCGACTCCTGCCTGCATCTACTACTATTACTCCACTCATCGACCGCTATCCTAGCATGCATCTAGAGTATTAAGTTAAAAACAGAGTAACGCCTTAAGCAAGATGACATGATGTAGAGGGATAGACTCATGCAATATGTGAAAACCCCATCTTGTTATCCTCGATGGCAACAATACAATACGTGCCTTGCTGCCCCTACTGTCACTGGGAAAGGACACCGCAAGATTGAACCCAAAGCTAAGCACTTCTCCCATTGCAAGAAAGATCAATCTAGTAGGCCAAACCAAACTGATAATTCGAAGAGACTTGCAAAGATAACCAATCATACATAAAAGAATTCAGAGAAGATTCAATTATTCATAGATAGACTTGATCATAAACCCACAATTCATCGGTCTCAACAAACACACCGCAAAAAAGATTACATCGAATAGTTCTCCACAAGAGAGGGGGAGAACATTGTATTGAGATCCAAAAAGAGAGAAGAAGCCATCTAGCTAATAACTATGGACCCGTAGGTATGAGGTAAACTACTCACACTTCATCGGAGAGGCTATGGTGTTGATGTAGAAGCCCTCTGATCGATGCCCCCTCCGGCGGAGCTCCGGAACAGGCCCCAAGATGGGATCTCGTGGATACAGAAAGTTGCGGCGGTGGAATTAGGGTTTTTGGCTCCGTATCTGATCGTTTGGGGGTACGTAGGTATATATAGGAGGAAGGAGTACGTCGGTGGAGCAACAGGGGGCCCACGAGGGTGGAGGGCGCGCCTGGGGGGGTAGGCGCGCCCCCCTACCTCGTGGCCTCCTCTTTTGTGTCTTGACGTAGGGTCCAAGTCTCCCTGGGTCTTGTTCGTTGAGAAAATCACGTTCCCGAAGGTTTCATTCCGTTTGGACTCCGTTTGATATTCCTTTTCTTCGAAACCCTAAAACAGGCAAAAAACAGCAATTCTAGGCTGGGCCTCTGGTTAATAGGTTAGTCCCAAAAATAATATAAAAGTGGATAATAAAGCCCAATAATGTCCAAAACAGTAGATAATATAGCATGGAGCAATCAAAAATTATAAATACGTTGGAGACGTATAAATGTGCCAAAATTGTAAAAACAAAATGATGATATTTTAAGCCTATGCCTAAAAGTGTTGGCTCCTCCTGTGCGGCCGTTTTTGTACAATCTGAAAGTTTTCCAATCGTCGGCTTCAGGCCCCTCGCATAAAATGTGGTGGTGTTTGGAAAAGCACTTGATCACTCTTGACCCAACGTCTTGGGCCGTGAAGGAGGTGTCAATGCGGAGAACTAGTCAATCGGACTATAGGGCTTTAACACTTTCACTTAGCCATAGGAGTTTGACGGTGGGTCTAGGATATAGCCCCTGGTATGTATGCGGTTATCTAAATACGGTGCATTGCATAGTTGACCGGAAAAACGGTCCTTCGTGAATACGGAAGGAATCACGAAAGATTCTGCTAAGTCATCGAGTGGTTGACCAGCTCTCACCGCATCATGATAGTTAGTTTTCGGCTTTCTCTACTGAGGTGCTCATCCAGATAAACCAAGACACAATCACAGTAGTTCTCCCTTTACTACCCTAGCCGATAGAGCGGAACGTAAGGTAGTAAGCACAGGAGCCGGGCAACCCAACTATTTACCAAAGACATGATTCAGAGCTGATGCATATAAGGTCGAACTTGTGACGCCGAAGTGTGCTATAGAGCTGTTCGGACTTGCCCGCAATTTATTTGTTCCCATATTGAGCCCCTCGCAATTTGTGCTGAGGTGCGTGTGTGAAACAATCGAAGAAGCAAGATATAGTTCTCTTTTTGTTTTAAAAAAAGGGTGAATACATAATATGGATTATGTGCACTCGGACCTGATTGATACGTCAATTGCCATTTTATAGATAATAACGTCGTGACCCAGGCTATTTGACATGCCGGTGGTCGAAGGCTGAGGGATAAGGCACTTTACAGGCTCTAAATAGAGTGTACGATGTACTAAGAATTACTTGGACCTCCTGTCGCACGTCTACGCCGCCTTGCCTCGGTGAAAGAACTCCTTGACAGGAATAGCCTTTGGGTAGGTGAACGGGGCCAAACTCTGAAAGAGTCCATGAGATGACCCGTCTTTGTGCCACCTGTGGTAAAAGATAAAAAATGATTAGAAAAGAAAAGAAAAGGAGGATATGAGAGAGCTTGTAGGCATGTCTGTATTGTGCCTTTGCCAATGACCAGGGTAATCTAAGTACATCATTGTGTACGCATGGTACGAACTTCACAGGTATACGAGGCGAACGACAGAGGCCGAACTACTAATCCAGCTCTGAGATTGATCGGCCCCATTTAATAGAGGCCGGCGGCTTAATGGCCGATGAGATATGCGGCTTGATGAGGCCACTTGGTACTTCGATTATGGTGGCCGTAGTATGGATCTCCGTATGGAGGGAGTGTTCTGTATTTCCATTTATTGTTATGACACCGCGTGGACTGGGCATCTTAAGTTTTGTGCGGGTGTAGAGCGGGAAGTGCATGGTAGCTACTGTGGAACGGGACAATATTAAAGGCCAAGCCTTCGCTTCGGAAGTTGTTCGGTGAATCGAAAACGACTTCTAGTGTGATGGAGCCCCTAGAGTGAGCTTCTACGCCGAATATTGCACCCTTGAGGGTAGGTATGGTGGACTTGATTCTTGACAGATCGATGCCCATTTTCGGACAGTGTCTTGGTAGAGTAGATTAAGGATACTGTCGCCATCCATAAGGACTTTCGTGAGATGGAACCCATTGATAATTGCATCGATGATCAAAGCCGACGAACCTTCGAGACGGATATGGCAAAATTTTGCAGAAAACGGCTCTATGGCGTATGCGTCCCGTAGTGTGTGCATGTGCTCCCCTATAGGGGTGGTCGTCGCGTATACAATATTTATGGTTTTTTACTTCGAGGGGAAATTGTTTCTGACCCCCGGTATTCGGCTGGCGAGTCTCTTCGTCATCGCTGTCACTTGGCAGCCCCTTCCCCTTGTGTTCGGCATTAAGCTTGCCGGCTTGTTTGAAGACTCAACAACTTCTGTTGGTGTGAGTGGCTGGTTTATCGTGGGTGCCATGAATCTGGCAGGGCCGATCCGGTATTTTGTCTAGATTGGATGATCCGTCTCTATGTGCCTTGAATGGCTTTTTTCGTTGACCGGGTTTGGAGCCGTTGAATCCGGCATTGACCGCCGTGTCTTGCGTTCTTTCGCTATGATTGCGACATTTATGTTTATTGCGTCGTGGCTTGCCGTTGCCGTCTCGGACTTCGGAAGTGCCTGGATCGCTGGTGCTAATGCTTCTACGAGCGACCCAACAGTCTTCTCCCGTGCAAAAGCGGATCATTAGAGCGGTAAGGGCAGCCATGGACTTTGGTTTTTCTTGACCGAGGTGGCGGGCGAGCCACCATCCCGGACGCTGTGTTTGAAGGCCGCGAGGGCTTCGTCGTCCGGACAATCGACAATTTGTTTATTTTTAATTAGGAATCTAGTCCAGAGCTTCCTGGCTGACTCTCCTGCCTGCTGGATGATGTGACTTAAGTCATCGGCATCTGGTGGCCGGACATATGTACCTTGGAAGTTATCGCGAAAGGCATCTTCCAGGTCTTCCCAGTTGCCTACGGAGTTCTCTGGAAGGCTGTTGAGCCAGTGCCGCGCTGGACCCTTTAGTTTTAATGGGAGGTATTTGATGACATGGAGATCATCACCGCGGTCCATGTGAATATGGAGAAGAAAATCTTCAATCCATACCACGGGATCTGTTGTTCCATCGTATGATTCAATATTCATGGGTTTAAACCCCTCTGGGAATTCATGCGCCATTATTTCATTAGTGAAGTAAAGAGGGTGTGCGGCGCCTCTATATCGGGCCACATCGCAACGTAGCTCAGATGGAGTTTGTCTGCGGCATTCGGCCCACACGTGATTAAGCTTGTCACGTACGAATAGATAGCCGTCGTCGCTTGTTGGGGCACACCCCCGTGATTCGTAGATCGATCTGGTATGTCCTGCTCTACTGTCCAGGTTCTACCGAAGGTCATATGTATATGCCCGAGCTGTTTTATCCCTGCTTTTATAGCGAGGTAGTATGGGCTGGTGTTCGTCTTGGGTTGCCGCTTTGTCCCGACCACGTGGTGGTCGGTCAGCCGCATTGTGTGCTGACGGCACGGGCTCCAATGCCTCGTCATCGAATTGAGGTAGTAATTTGCGCTTCGGGTAACTTTTGGGTGGTCGCTCGCGGCCATATTCCTCGGCTACCAGGACGTTAGTCCATTTATCATTGAGCAAATCCTGATCAGCTTGAAGCTGTTGCTGCTTCTTTTTCAAGCTCCTTGCGGTGGCTATTAGCCGGCGCTTAAAGCACTCCTGCTCGAGAGGTTCCTCAGGCACGATAAAATCCTCGTCGCTGAGGCTCACCTCATCCTCAGAGAGTGGAAGATAATTACTGTCCTCCGAGTCTTCGTGCATGGCCTATTCGTCAGGGCTGACACGCCCATCTTCCTGTTGGTCTTGTCCAGAAGTTGGCTCAATGGGGTCTTCATTGTCTTCGGCATCGTCTAGGGTATTATTTTCTCCTGTGCCGGTATTGCTGTCTTTCTCACGGCGTGACTTAGAATGGTGCCGCTGTCGTCGGTGCTTTGGTTGTGTCTCAGGAGGTTTATCTTCCACTGGGTCTTCTTTGTCATCGCCGTTGATTTCTTTGGGTGTGCCCACCATGTACACATCGTAGGAGGAGGTGGCCGTCTAACGCCCGGTAAATGGCGGGGTTTGCGCCTGCTCGTTTTCGACATCGTCGTCCAAACCGTAGATGTCTCCGGAGTCGTAGTCGAGCATGTCGGTTAGATCTTCGACAGTGGCTATTAAGTGGGAGGTGGGTGGGGCGTGAAATTCCCGTCATCAGCCCCCCGTTCAAAACAGATATAATTCGACTGTGAGTCCCCTGCTAAAGAGAGGGTTTTTAATGAGTTTAGCACATCACCTAAAGCTGAGTGCCGGAAGATGTCCGTGGAACTGAATTCGATGACCGACACCTGGTAAGGCTCGTCGGACGCGGATGCACGAAGTTCAGAATCAATGACCAAAGATGAGTCCAGGGGTCTGGTGACGCCAACCTCGCTCGTAGTTGGGTCTATGTGCGGCTCCAACGCCGCTGAATCTGTGGCTCCCGTAGAGGGGTTGAGCTTCCCGTCTTCGGATGGCACAAGCTGCTCCGAATCTAGGACCAGAGCACTTATAGGTGCTGTCGGTGTCAAAACCGGCGGATCTCGGGTAGGGGGTCCCGAACTGTGCGTCTAAGGAGGATGGTAATAGGAGGCGGGGGACACAATGTTTACCCAGGTTCGGGCCCTCTCGATGGAGGTAATACCCTACTTCCTGCTTGATTGATCTTGATGATATGAGTATTACAAGAGTTGATCTACCACGAGATCGTAGAGGCTAAACCCTAGAAGCTAGCCTATGATTATGATTGTTGTTGTCCTACGGACTAAACCCTCCGGTTTATATAGACACCGGAGGGGGCTAGGGTTACACAAAGTTGGTTACAAGGGAGGAGATCTACATATCCGAATTGCCAAGCTTGCCTTCCACGCAAAGGAGAGTCCCACCCGGACACGGGACGAAGTCTTCAATCTTGTATCTTCATAGTCCAACAGTCCGGCCAAGGATATAGTCCGGCTATCCGAGGACCCCTAATCCAGGACTCCCTCAGTAGCCCCTGAACCAGGCTTCAATGACGATGAGTCCGGCGCGCAGATTGTCTTCGGCATTGCAAGGCGGGTTCCTTCCTCCGAATACTCCATAGAAGATTTGAACACAAGGATAGTGTCCGGCTCTGCAAAACAAATTCCACATACCACCATAGAGAGTATAATATTTCCACAAATCTAATCTGCTGACAACTTTTCATAACGTGACATCATGCCATGGCCCGGTCATTATTCGAACCGTTTTTCTCAACCAGCTATGCACATTGCGAGGCGGTTTTCTTGGCACGTCTTGTCGAAGCAGAGATCGTGTCCCCTTATCACGGGATTCTCATCAATACGGGTGTGGGTAACCCAACCGCACCATCAATTACGGCGCTTGGGGAATAAGCGAGTTTACCAGGCAGGTGGGGAGGCGCATAGCCTCTTCCGCCCTTATAAAGGGACAAGGCCTCCTCCTTTTCACCCACGCCTTCTTCTTCCCTGCCCATCCATTCTTGCGCACTCGTGCCCCTGCACCCAAGTTCGCATTTTCTCCGCAAAACCACTCCAAACATGTCCGAAGCGGGAGGCAAGTGGATGGTCTCCTCTGTTATGGAGGAGAACATTACGAAGCTCCGGGAAGCCGGATACCTGGCCGCAGATATCGCGCACCGGCTCCCAGATGCAGGGCAGATCGTCCCTACCCTCGAACCCTACGAAAGAGTTGTATTCCTTACCCATTTCGTCCGTGGGCTGGGATTTCCCCTCCACCCATTTGTTCGCGGGCTCATGTTCTACTACGGGCTGGACTTCCACGATCTGGCCCCCAATTTCATCCTCAACATCTCGGTGTTTATCGTCGTGTGCGAGGCCTTCCTTCGCATCAAGCCCCACTTCGGCATGTGGTTGAAGACCTTCAACGTTAAACCGAAGGTGGTGGTTGGCCAGCAAGCGGAGTGCGGAGGCGCCATGGTTGGAAAAATGCCCAACGTCACCTGGCTCGAAGGCTCCTATGTGGAGATAGTGAAGGGGTGGCAATCGGGGTGGTTCTACATCACCGAGCCGCGTGACACCAACTGGGTGGCGGCCCCTGAATTTCGATCCGGCATCCCCACGCGTCTCACCTCCTAGAAAGAGAAGGGTCTATCCTGGGGTTCATCGGTGGAGCTGATCGGACTCTAGAACTGTGTTAAAAACATGATAAGCAAGAAAATCAAGCTTGTCAAC
This sequence comes from Triticum urartu, assembly GCF_003073215.2. Taxonomy (NCBI): domain Eukaryota; kingdom Viridiplantae; phylum Streptophyta; class Magnoliopsida; order Poales; family Poaceae; genus Triticum; species Triticum urartu. The sequence goes on along the minus strand of NC_053028.1, from coordinate 436,204,688 downwards.
GTGGTCCAGGTCATGCTCTTCTGCCGGATCCTCCCGTGCCAAAGACGGGCATTCAATATGTGGGATTTCGACCTGGCTAAGCACCAGACGCTGCAAGAGCTCTTCAACACGACACACCAGGACATCTGGAGGGTGCTGTTCAAGTCCACCAAGGTACCTCCTCCCCTTACCGAGGATTGCGGGCTCAGCGCAAAGCGCCCTGCCAATCCGGTAAGCTTCTTATATCTCATAAGACGTTTCTTTCCCCAGTATAATCATGCGGGGGATCTAAGCCTTCATGCCTTTTAACAAGAATGGGTCGCGACAGTGGAGCGGATCGATTGTCCGGCCCCACTGCCCGAGGATCCAGCAAGTGCTCTCTTAACGGAGATGTTGGTTCCGACGCCCTATGAGGCGCCGGAGAAGAAGGCCAAGAAGAAGGCCACGGGGACCAGGAAAGGTCTCCGACGCAAGGTCATATTGGACTCATCGTCTGATAACACCGAGGCGCCCTCCTCCCACGAAAACGAGGAGGAGGAAGAGGAAAGTTCTCCCCCCCCCCAGCCGGGGGAGACAAGAAAAGGAAGGCCGCCCCGTCAGGGGAAGCCGAAGGGTCCAAGAAGGGAAGGACTCTCCTTCCGGACTGCTCCACGGCGGCCGCTTTTAGCGACGAGGAGTGGTTACCCAGGGACAAGCCCCTGGCGAAGTCGTAAGTATCCGGATACCATAATAATTCTTGGTATGTTTTATTTTATTACTTCTTATCATGCCGAACATGATCATGCAGCCCCTCCAAAGCCCGTATCTACGTATCCTCTTC